>NC_080568.1:35577500-35580000 GCF_030253575.1 Rhododendron vialii | reverse complement strand
CTAAACCCTAAACCCTAAACCCTAAACCCTAAACCCTAAACCCTAAACCCTAAACCCTAAACCCTAAACCCTAAACCCTAAACCCTAAACCCTAAACCCTAAACCCTAAACCCTAAACCCTAAACCCTAAACCCTAAACCCTAAACCCTAAACCCTAAACCCTAAACCCTAAACCCTAAACCCTAAACCCTAAACCCTAAACCCTAAACCCTAAACCCTAAACCCTAAACCCTAAACCCTAAACCCTAAACCCTAAACCCTAAACCCTAAACCCTAAACCCTAAACCCTAAACCCTAAACCCTAAACCCTAAACCCTAAACCCTAAACCCTAAACCCTAAACCCTAAACCCTAAACCCTAAACCCTAAACCCTAAACCCTAAACCCTAAACCCTAAACCCTAAACCCTAAACCCTAAACCCTAAACCCTAAACCCTAAACCCTAAACCCTAAACCCTAAACCCTAAACCCTAAACCCTAAACCCTAAACCCTAAACCCTAAACCCTAAACCCTAAACCCTAAACCCTAAACCCTAAACCCTAAACCCTAAACCCTAAACCCTAAACCCTAAACCCTAAACCCTAAACCCTAAACCCTAAACCCTAAACCCTAAACCCTAAACCCTAAACCCTAAACCCTAAACCCTAAACCCTAAACCCTAAACCCTAAACCCTAAACCCTAAACCCTAAACCCTAAACCCTAAACCCTAAACCCTAAACCCTAAACCCTAAACCCTAAACCCTAAACCCTAAACCCTAAACCCTAAACCCTAAACCCTAAACCCTAAACCCTAAACCCTAAACCCTAAACCCTAAACCCTAAACCCTAAACCCTAAACCCTAAACCCTAAACCCTAAACCCTAAACCCTAAACCCTAAACCCTAAACCCTAAACCCTAAACCCTAAACCCTAAACCCTAAACCCTAAACCCTAAACCCTAAACCCTAAACCCTAAACCCTAAACCCTAAACCCTAAACCCTAAACCCTAAACCCTAAACCCTAAACCCTAAACCCTAAACCCTAAACCCTAAACCCTAAACCCTAAACCCTAAACCCTAAACCCTAAACCCTAAACCCTAAACCCTAAACCCTAAACCCTAAACCCTAAACCCTAAACCCTAAACCCTAAACCCTAAACCCTAAACCCTAAACCCTAAACCCTAAACCCTAAACCCTAAACCCTAAACCCTAAACCCTAAACCCTAAACCCTAAACCCTAAACCCTAAACCCTAAACCCTAAACCCTAAACCCTAAACCCTAAACCCTAAACCCTAAACCCTAAACCCTAAACCCTAAACCCTAAACCCTAAACCCTAAACCCTAAACCCTAAACCCTAAACCCTAAACCCTAAACCCTAAACCCTAAACCCTAAACCCTAAACCCTAAACCCTAAACCCTAAACCCTAAACCCTAAACCCTAAACCCTAAACCGTAAACCCTAAACCCTAAACCCTAAACCCTAAACCCTAAACCCTAAACCCTAAACCCTAAACCCTAAACCCTAAACCCTAAACCCTAAACCCTAAACCCTAAACCCTAAACCCTAAACCCTAAACCCTAAACCCTAAACCCTAAACCCTAAACCCTAAACCCTAAACCCTAAACCCTAAACCCTAAACCCTAAACCCTAAACCCTAAACCCTAAACCCTAAACCCTAAACCCTAAACCCTAAACCCTAAACCCTAAACCCTAAACCCTAAACCCTAAACCCTAAACCCTAAACCCTAAACCCTAAACCCTAAACCCTAAACCCTAAACCCTAAACCCTAAACCCTAAACCCTAAACCCTAAACCCTAAACCCTAAACCCTAAACCCTAAACCCTAAACCCTAAACCCTAAACCCTAAACCCTAAACCCTAAACCCTAAACCCTAAACCCTAAACCCTAAACCCTAAACCCTAAACCCTAAACCCTAAACCCTAAACCCTAAACCCTAAACCCTAAACCCTAAACCCTAAACCCTAAACCCTAAACCCTAAACCCTAAACCCTAAACCCTAAACCCTAAACCCTAAACCCTAAACCCTAAACCCTAAACCCTAAACCCTAAACCCTAAACCCTAAACCCTAAACCCTTAAACCCTAAACCCTAAACCCCTAAACCCTTAAACCCTAAACCCTAAACCCCTAAACCCTTAAACCCTAAACCCTAAACCCCTAAACCCTTAAACCCTTAAACCCTAAACCCTAAAACCCTTAAACCCTTAAACCCTAAACCCTTAAACCCTAAACCCTTAAACCCTTAAACCCTAAACCTAAACCCTTAAACCCTTAAACCCTAAAACCCTTAACCCTAAAACCCTTAAACCCTAAAACCCTAAACCCTAAACCCTAAACCCTAAACCCTAAACCCTAAACCCTAAACCCTAAACCCTAAACCCTAAACCCTAAACCCTAAACCCTAAACCCTAAACCCTAAACCCTAAACCCTAAACCCTAAAACCCTAAACCCTAAACCCTAAAACCCTAAAACCCTAAAACCCTAAAACCCTAAA